>NW_024501126.1:1260626-1262536 GCF_017590055.1 Onychostruthus taczanowskii | reverse complement strand
GGGGGGGGAAGAGAGACGGGGAGGGGGAAAGGGATAGGGGAGAGAAACTCGCCCCCGCCACTTACAGGTGGGGCATGCGGAGCCGGGGAGCCCCGGGATGAGCCGGCGGGGAAACTCGCTCAGGAATGGCACATACTTTGAAGGAAGATGAAAAAAAAAAAAAAAAAAATAGGGAGAGGGAGGGAGGGAGAGGGAGGGAGGAGGTCAGCCGGTGCTACAGCAATGCGATTAACTACCGCGGAGAGAGAGAGGAAAACTTGATCCACCGGTTCCTTACGGATTCCACGGGATCGGGGGGAGCGAAGGGATTGCGGGGCGGGATGAGGGGATGAGGGGCGGGATGGGAAGAGGGGGGCCCGGCGGGCGCACTCACACCCCGCGCAGCAAACCCGGGCCAACTTCCCCGGAGCGCCGCTCCGGCCCTGGGCGACGCCGGGCTCCGCGCCTCATCCTGCCTCTCCCCGCCCCTGCCACAACCTGTCAAAGTCATGGAAGTCCTGCCTCGCTTGTCATTTTATTCCCTTTCCCCCCTTCTCCCCGCCGCAGGCCGCAGCCCCCCGGGGGCGCGCAGGTGGCGGCGGGCGCTGAGGGAAATGGCAGCGGGGCCGGGCTGGGTAACGGACCGGCGAGACCCGCCGCGGCTTCTGCCCCTGCTTTCTTCTGCTCTTCGTGGGGGGTTTTTCGTTTGGTTGGCTTGTTGGTGGGTTTTTTTAAATTATTTTTTTTAATATATTTTGGGCTAACAGCAACAAGTCATCGGCGCCCGCGGGGATGCTGCACAGCCGCGCTCGGCTCGGGGACCCTCCGCACACACAGACCCGCACGGACGGACCGAGCCCCGCGTCCCGCCGGCCCCGGAACGGAGCTGTCCCTCCTCCCGCCGGGGAAGGGGGGACCGGGGAGGGAGAGGAGAGGAGGGGAGGAAGGGAGGGGAGAAAGAAAAAGAAAGAAATAATAAGAAGCCAGGCGCAGATTTACCTCAGCCGCGCAGGCAGTGAGTCAGTTCCATCCCCCTTTTGTTTGTGTGTTTATTAGTGTCGGCTCCCTCTGCCCAGTGGAGGTGTGTTTGTGCACGGCAGTTGGCTGTGGGGGGACTAAGGCGGCGGAGGAGCCGTAGCTAAGGGTAATCCTGTTTTTACTTCCTCCATCTTCAGAGAGCAGAGGGTTAGCCTGGGACAGCTGGTCAAACCCCGAGAAACCGATCCGGCGGCGGCGGCGGCGGCCGCTCTCCCTCCCTCCCTCCCTCCCACAGACACACACACACAGAGACACAACTTCATTCGCTCCCTCCTTCACACACTCCCTTCCCTCCCTCACACACAGATACGCGCACACCCTGCCTGACACACACACACACACACTCCCTCACAGATACGCGCACTCCCTCACACCCATACACACCTCCTCCCTCACACACCCTCCCTCAGACACACGCTGTCCCTCCCTCAGGCTCAAACCCACGCACACCCATTCACTCCCTCACACTCAGTACCCCCCCACGGACTCACACTCCCTCCCTCAGGCACAGCCAGCCCCTCACACATTCTCACTCCCTCACTCACACTCAGCCCTGCACACGCACTCACTCCCTCCCTCACACTCAGGTCTCCCCTCAAAGTCCCTCACACGGACACACTCGCTGCCTCACTCGCACTCAGTCCTTCATACCCACACACCCCCTTCACATCAACCCCACGGACACTCGTCCCTGACACGCTCACGCTCGGTCCCTCACACACATTCACGCACTCGCTCCCCCCCTCCCCTTCAGACCCTTTCCCGCCCCGCGGCGCCTCAGCCCCCGCGGGGCCGGCGCGGCGGGGGGCGGGTGCCCGCAGCCGGCGCGAGGCCGCTCAGCGCGCTCGGCAATCGATTACAGGACAAGTGCGGCCGCCGCTGCCGCCGCCGCC